>NC_069501.1:1274478706-1274481206 GCF_027579735.1 Bombina bombina
CCTTCAATCATCAAGGAGGGACTCACAGTCCTCTGGCTATGAAAGAAGTATCTCGAATTTTGGTTTGGGCGGAATCCAGCTCCTGTCTAATCTCTGCGGTTCATATCCCAGGTGTAGACAATTGGGAAGCGGATTATCTCAGTCGCCAAATGTTGCATCCGGGCGAATGGTCTCTTCACCCAGAGGTTTTTCTTCAGATTGTTCAAATGTGGGAACTTCCAGAAATAGATCTGATGGCGTCCCATCTAAACAAGAAACTTCCCAGGTATCTGTCCAGATCCCGGGATCCTCAGGCGGAGGCAGTGGATGCATTATCACTTCCTTGGAAGTATCATCCTGCCTATATCTTTCCGCCTCTAGTTCTTCTTCCAAGAGTAATCTCCAAGATTCTGAAGGAATGCTCGTTTGTTCTGCTGGTAGCTCAGGCATGGCCTCACAGGTTTTGGTATGCGGATCTTGTCCGGATGGCCTCTTGCCAACCTTGGACTCTTCCGTTAAGACCAGACCTTCTGTCACAAGGTCCTTTTTTCCATCAGGATCTGAAATCCTTAAATTTAAAGGTATGGAGATTGAACGCTTGATTCTTGGTCAAAGAGGTTTCTCTGACTCTGTGATTAATACTATGTTACAGGCTCGTAAATCTGTATCTCGAGAGATATATTATAGAGTCTGGAAGACTTATATTTCTTGGTGTCTTTCTCATCATTTTTCCTGGCATTCTTTTAGAATACCGAGAATTTTACAGTTTCTTCAGGATGGTTTAGATAAGGGTTTGTCCGCAAGTTCTTTGAAAGGACAAATCTCTGCTCTTTCTGTTCTTTTTCACAGAAAGATTGCTATTCTTCCTGATATTCATTGTTTTGTACAAGCTTTGGTTCGTATAAAACCTGTCATTAAGTCAATTTCTCCTCCTTGGAGTTTGAATTTGGTTCTGGGAGCTCTTCAAGCTCCTCCGTTTGAACCTATGCATTCATTGGACATTAAATTACTTTCTTGGAAAGTTTTGTTCCTTTTGGCCATCTCTTCTGCCAGAAGAGTTTCTGAATTATCTGCTCTTTCTTGTGAGTCTCCTTTTCTGATTTTTCATCAGGATAAGGCGGTGTTGCGAACTTCTTTTGAATTTTTACCTAAAGTTGTGAATTCCAACAACATTAGTAGAGAAATTGTGGTTACTTCATTATGTCCTAATCCTAAGAATTCTAAGGAGAAATCGTTGCATTCTTTGGATGTTGTTAGAGCTTTGAAATATTATGTTGAAGCTACGAAATCTTTTCGTAAGACTTCTAGTCTATTTGTTATCTTTTCCGGTTCTAGAAAAGGCCAGAAAGCTTCTGCCATTTCTTTGGCATCTTGGTTGAAATCTTTAATTCATCTTGCCTATGTTGAGTCGGGTAAAACTCCGCCTCAGAGAATTACAGCTCATTCTACTAGGTCAGTTTCTACTTCCTGGGCGTTTAGGAATGAAGCTTCGGTTGACCAGATCTGCAAAGCAGCAACTTGGTCCTCTTTGCATACTTTTACTAAATTCTACCATTTTGATGTATTTTCTTCTTCTGAAGCAGTTTTTGGTAGAAAAGTACTTCAGGCAGCGGTTTCAGTTTGAATCTTCTGCTTATGTTTTTCGTTAAACTTTATTTTGGGTGTGGATTATTTTCAGCAGGAATTGACTGTCTTTATTTTATCCCTCCCTCTCTAGTGACTCTTGTGTGGAAAGATCCACATCTTGGGTAGTCATTATCCCATACGTCACTAGCTCATGGACTCTTGCTAATTACATGAAAGAAAACATAATTTATGTAAGAACTTACCTGATAAATTCATTTCTTTCATATTAGCAAGAGTCCATGAGGCCCGCCCTTTTTTTGTGGTGGTTATGATTTTGTATAAAGCACAATTATTCCAATTCCTTATTTTATATGCTTTCGCACTTTTTTATCACCCCACTTCTTGGCTATTCGTTAAACTGAATTGTGGGTGTGGTGAGGGGTGTATTTATAGGCATTTTGAGGTTTGGGAAACTTTGCCCCTCCTGGTAGGAATGTATATCCCATACGTCACTAGCTCATGGACTCTTGCTAATATGTAAGAAATGAATTTATCAGGTAAGTTCTTACATAAATTATGTTTTTGCGCTCTCTCCCCTCTCTTTTGCGCTCTCTCTCCCCTCTCTTTTGCGCTCTCTCTCTCCACCCCTCTCTTTTGCGCTCTCTCTCTCCACCCCTCTCTTTTGCGCTCTCTCTTCACCCCTCTCTTTTCCGCTCTCTCTCCCCCATCTCTTTTCCGCTCTCTCCCCCCTCTCTTTTGCGCTCTCTCCCCCTCTCTTTTGCGCTCTCTCCCCCCTCTCTTTTGCGCTCTCTCCCCCCTCTCTTTTGCGCTCTCTCCCCCCTCTCTTTTGCCCGCTCTCTCCCCCCACTCTTTTGCCCGCTCTCTCCCCCCACTCTTTTGCCCGCTCTCTCCCCCCTCTCTTTTGCCCGCTCTCTCCCCCCTCTCTTTTGCCCGC